>NC_135003.1:13435000-13437500 GCF_051020985.1 Nomia melanderi
TATTCGTACATTCTACACACACCTCCACATATACACACGCACACACGAATCCATACGAGGAAGAGTGCCATTATTTTCACAGTGACCAACTTCCAACACTTTCATCTGACAATCAGATTGCGGTAAAAAGCTGAAGTTACATGAAAATAACTTCTGTTGTGACTTCACTCGAACCGATGACCTTGGCCTAATATGACGAATCCGTTTCGGGTGCGACTCCCTTTCCTATATATTTTTCTGGCCCCCGCGAAGAACTTCCGAAAAAAACCAGTTCGTGTTTCCCCCGATTTATAAAAGCCTGTGCCGCTGTCGCGGACACTCGTCGTTCCCATCGGAAAATACCTCGCTGCATTCTTCGGGAGACTTTTCCGTCGATAACGCGACGCCGGAACGCGGGATTGGCCGATAAAAGAGACGCGGATCCCGCGATTTATTTTCGTTCCTGTGCGTAATCTCGAAATATTCCTCCTACTCTGATATCTGGTAGAAAAAGGCGGATGCGTATCATGCAAGAGTCGAGCCTCGCCCCGCGCCAGCTTCTAAACTATAATTGACCGGGCTTTTCAACAGATTTTACACGCCTTTAATGGAGAAGGAGGGCCGCAACAACAACAGCGAAATTCATCATATGTACCATGAATTATGTAACGACGAATGCGCACGAGTTTCAACGGACAATTACGCGAGAATAAATTCTGCGGACCGATGAACAGAAATTGATTTAGGCTTAGTGTTAAGTTCGTTGTATTTACGAATAAAGGAAAGTAGTATAAGAATATGCAAGCGTTTGTTAATTAACTGTATTATCTAATGTATTCACTGTCTATAGGATATGCTACTCTGATTGTAGAATTTAGAATTCTCAAGCATACGCGAGAGAGGAAAGTAATTGAATGAGATCTTTCGTGAAATTCGAAAAGCTTGTATTTTATAATGTAACATCTCTCGTATAACAGATAATTGTATCAATTCAAATAAAATGTTCTTCATGAAAAAAAGTCCTTTCTTTTGCACCGATATCTAACATTCGTATTCTTCGAAAACTATTTGAAGTATACCTGAATGTGTATACGTGATTTTATAAAATTCCAGTTCAACAGTTCGTGTGTATTAACTGTGAAACATAAGATCATGAAAATTTTATAATGTCCCAAACAATTTCTACATACGAGCAAATATGTCTAACGTACACGACAGGTAATCCAAAGCCACGACAATCCCTGAGAATAATCGCAGTGCCTCGCAAAGTGAAAGAAATCACTCATATTTCGCAAGACAATAATTCACATGCGAATCGCGGAAATATATACCACCCCGAGAACACGTCCTTCATCGTTTAAACCGCCAAAAACAACAGCCACATTCCCGCAGACAAATTTCGCGCAAAAAGAACCCCATCGACAACCGGCCGAAGAACACTCTACCAAATCAAACGCGCGTTACAAAACGAAGTGCCGTCGAAGCCGCGCGAAACCCATATCCAATCCACAGGCATCTAAATACAGAAAACGTTCCACTAAAACTAATTGGAATCCTGCAAGCGCGTTTCCCTGGAAGCGTGCACCTCCGTCCAACAAGAGAACGACGGCGACGAGAGCTCGTTTCCGTAAGGGAGCAAAAGGAACGGCGACATCGTACCAGTAATATCCACCCTCGTCATAATTTTCGCCGAGCAGCGAGAGCAAAAGGTACGGTCCGCCGGCCGAAGGCTTAAACTCTAGACGAATCGACGGGGGGATGAACGGTCCACCCCAAAAACGGGAAAGGGAGACGCGTCCTCCGAGGAAAGTAACGCCGCCGGTTCGCAACGGGCGAATCTGCGCGGAGGGAAAGGGGGTCGCCGGTAGCCGGGTGACCCGCGGAAAGTCGGAAAACCATAAGGGGAATCGGCGGTGAGCGTTTTTACAAGGAGACTCGGGATCCGACGTGTCGGTCCGCGTTAGGGCCTGGGGGCCGCCTAGTTCGGCGAGCGTCGCGACGCCACGCGAGGCAAGCCTTTTTCGTGCCTGTCGGGCAAGCACCATCGCGCGAGAATGCGGGGGCGTCCTGACGAGAGCATATATTCGACGTCGCGACGCTCCCGAAGCACAGACGCCACTCCAACTCTGTCCCGTGCACGGTACGTAGAAACTGCTTTCTGGAACGGTATTGCGATCTCTTTGGATACTATCGGCTGCTTCCTGGATCCTCGACGCTGTCGATGATACCCGATCGAAGCTGGACCGATCCTCTCGGCCAGTATTCTCTCGTTGTTTTTATCGGTAAACAGCGACGTCTCCCGACGTTCTGTATCAGTGCTCGCTTTATGGGACTTTCTTTTCTCTGAGGGAGCGGTCGTTCGTCGGTCGGCTTTCCTTCCGGTATCGCATCTGAAATAGCGGTTTACTGTAATGGTGTCCGGGAATTCGAGTGACTGCACCGTTAGAGATGGTGAATTGCGCGATTCGCTTCTAAGGGAGAAGTGGGCTTTAGAAATTTTGTCGGGGTTGGAGGTTGTTTG